>NC_056739.1:25305385-25312885 GCF_019279795.1 Protopterus annectens | reverse complement strand
AGCTTTGCACCTGTTAGCATAATTTTCAACCCTATGGGAAGTACACTAAGTCTGGCTGGTATCAGTATGCCCAATGTTCTGTAAATTAAAGGCAGTGGAATAAGGTATTACGACGGGATGAGCTCCATGCAGATATGCGGTTAAGCATAATGATAAACAGGCTAAAACAAAATAATTCCATAGATTGGGAGGAGCTGTCAGAGAAAGGGAAAGCTTGTTAGGACATCAGTATCTGCAAGTGTACTTGGCTGGCTTGTGACAAAGGGTAGACATTTGTGAAATGCTGGGCAAAAGCAGGGTAGTCACCTACCTATCAGACTTCCCCAGGGAGGAGATAGCAGACACCAGGTCCATTCTTAGTGCAACCAGACAGGGGAAGGAGCTCTTTTTGATGTCCTCTGAGACTTCTTTTTGTAGCTATTCCCACAATCAGATTTTTGATTCAACCATTACGAATGGCACCTTAGTCAAGAAGTTCTCTACTTACCTGCATAGTCAGGTGACTTGTTATATGTCAGTAGAACAAACAATATGAAACTGGTAAGTCAGAGGTTTCACCAGATAAGAATGTAGTCAGGAATTTATTTAAGGAGATAGATATTGGTAGGGTAGCTGGTCCCTTCCTGGTTCCCCCAACTTTTTTTTTTAAACTTTCATATATTAGTAGTAGGCTATATACTCTAGTGGGCTATTTTAAGCCCAGACAAAAAAAAAAAAAAAAAAAAAGAGAAACATTCACATTGATGATCAAATGTATGTATATATCAGTGTAAGAAATACCTTATGTTCAATTTCTTTTTAAGTTTCAATTAAAATAAAGAATATTGTATGTGCAGATAACTTCAGTCTTTTTTTCTCTCCTCTGCCTGCCACATCATTTGGAAAGTTATTAGAGTTTTCTCTTAGCCCTTACTCACAGCAGACATGGTTGAGTGAAGATCCTACAATTCTGGACCAAAGGCACTTGGCATGCCTCCATGCATGTGCCTCATTTCCCATTTAGACCACACATACTGCTTGCTAGGCATTCATTCTCAGCCTGTTTTGCAACATCTGAACAGCAAGCCTCCAGCAGATGTCAGACAGTGCAGCATTATAGACTGCCCTCTTCCCTACAGAATGAGTGAGCCATCATGCGTCACTCTCTTCTACCCTTCCCTACGTCCTTATCCGGCACTCGCATCCACTAAATGAAGCAGTGTCATCGAATCAGTGTTGTGACGTTACCCATCAGTGCCAGCAAGCTTGCATGAATGGATACTTTTACTCTGCTTCTTTATGCAACATCCAGTTAAAACGCCATCTAACCACTATCCTTCCTGCCTTCTATACATTTCCAGATGCAGCGTTTTATTAACACCACTAAGTCATCAGCTACAGCAGTTTAGTCTTTCTCATGTTGTAAGATTTTCAAATGTAGCAACAAAAACATTCAAAATTATGTGCTGCGCAGAAATTAACATACGGTTGCACATAATACTGTCCCAGGTACTGGGGGTCTCAGTCACTACACCTGTAAACAGCAAATATGAAAAATCTTTGACACTTGCCAAGCTATGCAAACACATGAATTTACGCCATTAACATATAATATCACGGTGTTGTAAACTTTTCAGAGTGCAAAATGTATGGGATGAAATTGAAATACCTTTACATGATTATGAATGGAAACTCTGTAATCATAATCTATATGTCAATATAGTATTAACACAGAGCTCTCTGAAGAAAAAAAAAGCATTAACTTTTCAACAAGTTTTTGATTGAATTTTACTTGAACAAGAAATTTCATACAGCGACAGTTTATGAAACTGTCAGAATTCCCACTGGCACTCAGTGCACAGCAGTATTGTAGGGCTCTGATACTGGAACCTTCCAATGGAAGAATGCACCCATCACTCCTTCCTCATTCTGTGTGGACAAACCTAAGATATGGGACTCTCACAGTACAGTCTCTTACTACTTGGCAACAAAATGTTGACTCATACCTTTAAGAACAACTTTCTGAAGGGCAGCGTTAATGTTCCAGACTATCAAACACAGTTTCCTGCAGAAAATGTACATCTTCTGTATTTTGTCTCAGAATAAAGTTTCAGTGGCAAATGATTATAACTGCATGACTCGCTCAAAGTTATGATGTTTTTTGAAGTTTCACAGTGAGCATAACAGATTTACTACTAGTAAGGCTCAATACAAACTCGGGGATGGTAAAGTGAAAACTGATTTCAGAAATAAACTGTTCACAACTGCCACTGCATCTCATTAATTATGGTGTTCAAATGAGTACTTGCCAGATTTCTACTGAACATCTACTGCAAGGGCGTATTATCCGCAGAGTATCTATGTCTGTCATCTGCTTTTCTGTGATTCCAACACTGATGAAGTGCTTTATTTAACAGATGTTAAGTGATACTCCAAGGCTGTACAGCCTTGAAGTTGCTTATGCTAGTTTAGGGGTGTACAAGGCAAAGGAACATGAATGGTGGGGGGCTTGCACCCTACCTTAAAAGAAATGTTGGTTACATTAATGGGTCTGTGTGTCCTGAATTTCACTGAAAAATAATTCACAGACCCAACCAATACCCCTCTGCAGTGCTACTGGAAGAAATGATGAATGAAAATAATACATTATTTAATTTAATTTTATTTTTTTTAATCAAAGGCCACACTAGAAGCATCGCAAAAAATATTCCGTTACTTGGCAGTTAGTTATGCGGAATGACTTGCTATTAATAGATGTAGAATTACACAGATCATCAAGCTAATAGACTTCACTGTATGCAAACTTCGTACATCAGTGTCAGCAGGTGTACAAGCATTGCATTTGGTTAATTCCAGCAGATCTTTCAATTATTTCTATGAAGGTTGGCACTGATGTGTTGAAATGTAAAATTGCTGAACAACTGCAGCAATGGCAGTAAATTATACAGGGTCAAGAAAGGGATGTTTTAAATCTATTTCCAGAAATTATGTGGGACGAGTTTCTTTTATCCTACCCATATCTATAACCATTCCACCAGGAAAATACTGGGGTAGCTTTTAGTGCAGTTAGAAATTTATGGAAAGAAAACAAAAGTCTGCAGTCACTCATATCCCACTAGTCACCCCTCTGATTAGACCCTGTTATTTATCACATCCTCTGTCTCCTACACTTTGTTGGACATTACACTCTGCTATCTGTATCCTCCCAGCTACTACACACAGCTAACTACAGTTTGTTGTGGGGACGTACTTCGAATGGGGAAGCCAGTAAAACTACATTTTAATGTACATTTTTCTACAAAGCCATTATTTATTTCTGTCAGTTTTCAGATTTTCACCATTTAGTAAGAATTTGACGGCTGATATTTTAATAAAAAATCTTTAATCTTTATAAAGATTCTTCTGGTTGCAGAAATCATGTAAGGTCAAAACATAATTGCTATAGTGGATAAATGTGCTCTGTAAAAATCAAAAAAGGAAATATCTAAAATAACTACTGCTTATGTACAAAGTGGGTAGTAATGAAACAATGCTCTGGTGAAAAAACATGCTTTAATGATGGGCTAAAAAGCCTTTCGCAAAAATGCTTCTTCAGGTCAAGCAACCATAAACCAAACAAACTTAAAAGTTAAATGCAGTCACGCGGTTTAATTACATCATGCATTACATGGAAGAGCTTTAAACATTTAAAGATACAGTGCTTGCTATGACTCTATTAGTGCATACAGTCAAACAGCACTTCCTTCCTAAAAACAGCAACTAGAGTTTTATACACTACAAGTTAAAACAGTTAAATACTTAAGTTCAGACTATATAAATGTATGTAAATCCATTGATGAACATTAACTACACTGTCATATACAATCAGCATAAACTCTAAGATAAACAATTTTTCAGTAAGAGGGTTTATACAGGTCTTGTCTGACTAAATACATTTACAAAAATACAATTATTACATACATATACATATACCACTCTTCTGGGTGCTGTGTCTATCATGTTTATATAAATTCCATTCTTTATAGCCTGTCTTTTGCTTCAAATTCTACACAAGGCTACATGTGTGGCAATAAGGCTAAATATACAAGCTTTCATATTGCAGTCAACATACGTTCTAAGATGAACATTTTTTTCCACTTAGGTGTACAAAGGTCTTCCCTGAATAAACAGATTTACAAACAATACAATTGTTACATCAATACATACCACTCTTCTGGGTGGGGTGTACATCATGTTTATATATTCTAGTGATGAATATCAGCTTCTATATTGTCTGGTGTAACACTGGTTTGATACAAGTTCATTTAAACCAAGAAGCTTATCAGCATGAAGTCGAAAAAAATGCCTGTATTCTGCATTTGCAGTTTCCAATACACAGTCACTACCCCTAATATACTCAGAAATCACTTGAGTGAATTTAAAAAAGTGTGCTCTTTACCTCTAACCAGTGCATGTTTATACAAATAATTAATTTCCATCTTTCTCCTAATATCAGAGAGGTGTGGTCACCAGTTTGCTTCAACTTCCTATTAGTTTTGCCTATGTAGTAGGCATCACAAGTCTGGCATAAGGCTGAATACATTAAATTTCTTTTGTTACACTCCGTACAAGTTCTAAGATGAAAACAAATTTCTATTAAGAGGGTATACAAATGTCTTCACTGAATAAATACATTTACAAAAAGACGATTGTTACATGGATATATGTACCATTCTTCTGCCCATCTTTGGCTTCAAAACCTGCATTCTTCTACAAGTAAAACTAGGTTTAAAATCAAGGAACTCACATTGAGAGTAGGTAGGCTATTGAGAATATACCAATGTTTTTTAATAATGTTCCGAATCAAAGATGTATGTTGATTGTAAGTAAGGGTGTACCAGAGTTTCTTGATATTTCTGTTAGATCAATATAGTTAGTGTTATTATCTAAATTATCACTTTTACTGGCATTACCTTGATTTATTTTGTAACCTCATCATCATTGGGGAAAATCTGACATGCAAACAATATGATTTGATTCGATTCAATAAAAAACGTCAACATAGACTACCATGTGTTGCAAATGTTTCTTTTCTTTTAGCATATTTCTATCATAACGTCTGGCTTGAAAATCATTAATAACAATCTAGTTGTTCATTCAACATGCTATCATTTGTATTTAGCCTAGCATGCCTCAATATCTGGTTCTTAGGAATATTAGGAAACATGAAAGGTGGATGCACGCTATTTCCATGTAGGCAGCTGTTGTTCTTAACTTTATATACAGTCATATCAATATTGCCATTAGGCATTTTTATTAATTTAATATGCAAACATTCTACTTCTAAAAAGAATTAAATCTCAAATTTCAAAACGTGAATTGTACTTCTAATATATTCAACAAATTAAATTCTAAATTCACTACCATTCCAAATGATGAAAATATCTACAACGTGCCTTTACATTAAAATGCTGTGACCAAACATATTCTTAGTAGAGAAGACATTTCACAGAAAGTTACAAAAAACTGTCTAGAGAGACAGCAAAATCATACAAACGCAGATATTTAGATTCTTGCATTATGTCTGTGAAAGAAATGAAGAGAGACTCGTGCTTAGTCGAAGGGAAGGAATCACAATTTGTGATGAGAAAAAATGACATTTGAATTGTATCATTCCATCTAGATGTATTTGAATATTAAGCTTGAAACAGTGGATTATCGATTCAGTTATATTTTGTTATATTTTTATGCATTAGTTTCAAGCTCAAGGTCACACATTCTGGCTGTTGTAGGTAGGTAACTATTGGTGAAAGAACACAAGTGGACCTCCTTTGACATTTTCATCAATGTTTAACATTTTTGATTGGACCTGTAACTAGAATGAGTGACTTAACTAATTATCCTGCTCAAGATATTAAATGTCCAAGATGAGTTTACCTCTCACTTACTGAATTGTTAGTGCATTCATGTAGCAGTTATAGGACCTACTAGAACATGAACTGGTGTTGATAATGGGTAACTTGAATGCACATATCAGGAGAGACAGAACAGGATACGAGAACTCCCTGGGTCCTCATGTGTGGGGCAAAAGGAAAAATGTAGAGGCCATTCTAGACTAGTGTCTAGCAAATGGCTTGATAGTAGCCAGCACATGATTCAGAAAGACTGACAGTTACAAGACCACATACAAGAGCGGCCAACATGCAGTTAGGTAGAACATGCAGTTAGGTAGACTTCCTCCTACTAAGGAAAGGGCACAGGGGTAGAATCAGCAATTGCAAAGTCATCTCCAGAGAAACTGTCTGCCCACAGCATAAACCACAAGCCACTGGTTGTCACAATCAGCTGCATGCAATACTCAGAGAAGGTTTAAGGTCAGAGGCAAGGCTTTAGATCTGGCAATGGAGAAAAAGCACAACAGTTCAAAGAATTACTCAGAGTTCTAGCACTTCTACAAAAGGAGGAAATATGTGGAGCTGAATAAGAATGGTAGTTCCTCAAAACAGCATATGTGAGGAATAAAGTCCAGGAAGTCATCAAAAGAAAGGAATACTGCAGAAAAAAGTGGGAGATAGAAAAGATGGACCAGGCTAGAAAGGAATACTGGTTAGCTAACAAAGAGGCTAAGAGACTAGTTGCAATAGCAAACAAGGCATCGGAGGTATCCTACCACCTTCTGGAATGTGACTAGGCAGATGGCACAAAAAACTATATCACGTTGTGAGGCAAATAAAGATAGTTCAATATCATTCATAAGGGATACCAGCAACAACCTGCTAACCAGTTCACAGGACATCAATGTCAGATGTATAGAGTACTTCCAGCAGCTTCTGAATGAAGAAAATCCCTCGAACTGTACTGCCCGAGACACAGCCTACAATGAGAGAAGACAGGAGCCCATAACAGAAGTAAGAACAGCACCAAGGAAAATGAAGTCAGGGAAAGCAGCAGGCTCAGATGAGGTCACAGCAGATATGATGCTGGGTGAGCTAGGGGAGGAATGGCTCCCGAGTGTACTAATAGCAGTGTGGAGAGAAAGGCATATCCCAGATGACTGCAGAATAAGAATACTAGTATAATACAAGAACAAAGGGGCTACTCACACCGGGGCAGTACAGAGCTATCAAACTCCTGTCACATTGTATGAAAGTTCTGGAGAGGGTGACTGAAATGGATATGCAGAGTAGCAGAAAGCAAGATGGAAAATGAGCAGTTTGGCCTCAGATCGGGATGTAGTATGAGTAAATGTTTGCAATGAGAAAGATACCCGAGAAGAAACTAAAAATGAGGAAATAGTCCAAATGAGCATTTCTAGACTTGAAGAAAGCATAAGACAAGGTACCAAGAAAGCAGATTTGGGCAGTCCTGCAGTAGTTCAAAGTCCCAAAAACATTAATGCAAGCTATGAATAAGGATCCAATTACTCAAGTACAAAGAGTGTTCAGTTTCACAGTGTGGTTCTCAGTGGGAGTGGTGTGCATCGGGATTCAGTTCTGAGCTCACGGTTGTTCATACTGGTGATAGACTTCATATGCAAACAGG